>NC_053394.1:64553587-64589319 GCF_905171765.1 Bufo bufo
TTTTCCAGACTTTTTGCCAGGTTTCATTGTTTTCCCTTTTCCTTTATTGTCCTGTCTGTTGTGTCTTGCTGGACTTTTCCTTCCTGCTGCCTGCAGCCGGCTTGTGGCACCACTGCACCCAGCCACACACACTCCAGCCACCGGGAGCCCGCTCCGCCCACCCTCGCCCACAGACATTCCTATGGGCGTGTCCACAGGTGCCCCCGCTGCCCCAACACAGGCGCAGCGGAGCCACCAAGGGCAGGTAAAGCAGGGGACCCGATATCAACTGCAACAGGGGGGGCGATGGCATCCCCCCATACCGCCGCACCTCCACTGTGCACTTACCCAGCGCTACCGTGGACGCAGCGGCAGGCGGGGACACCTGACGCTCGGCCACGCCCCCCCCTTCTCTGCCGAAACCTTCCTGTCTAGCTCCTCCCTCTCTTCGCCGTCCTCGCTACCGCAAGCGAGGACGGCGTTCGACGCCATCTTAGCTCCTTTCCTCTCCCCACTCCCGCGCTCCGGTACCACTACAGAGATCGTGCTAGGGGGGTTAGTGGGTGCTGCGTCCCGAGTCGACCCTGCAGTCGGCCCGGAACACAGCTGGTGAGGCACATACACATATCTCACCTCTAGTGAAGTCTTCTTTGCCTTGTTATGATTTTTGCTTATTGGATCCTCCTCCAACAGATAGTCACCAAAAACAAATCCTTCTTCTCGGATTCTTGGGGATTCCAGGTGACGGATCTCCTCCATCAGCTGACCGCCCGGGTTGCTCTCGCTGTAGTCCTCCTCTGAACTCGCGGGGGGCAGATTCGTTTGCTGGCATCTCTGCCCCGCTGGCAGGCTTGCTTCCAGAGTCTGCTCCCCCAGATCTTCCTCTGGCTCTTCCTCCCAGGACTGCCTTGCCTGGGCCTTCTCAGAGAACCTTTCCTCGTTCTTTAGCTTCTCTTGAAAGAGGCCACTACCCTTCAGGATAACCATCCTTCTTGCTTCTTGTAGTTGTATCTCTTCTTTTAGGTTTTTAATCCTGGCCGAAATCTCTGGCCTCTTAATCTTGGAGGCTTTATTTGCCTTGACTCTTTCTAGCTTTAACTCATTCCTGAGTCTTTTTAGCAGCTTTCCAGCTTCTTCATACTCCCGGAGGTAGGCCGTGATACGGGAGCTGTATGTGGTGACTGCCTCCTGAGGCCTCATGTTGCCCCAGTCAGCGTCCACCGCTCCCAGCCCACCTCCAGGAGCACTCCACTCGCCTCTTGGAGGGTTACTGTCCACCCTCCTGGACTGGCTGGTGGTCTTCACAGCATCACCCCTGGGGGCCACAGGGGACGCTTCCACATGACCCCTGCTTGATCTTCTGACCCCCGGAGCGGAAGATGGAGCAGAGGCCGGTAACTCGCATCCCCTACCTCCCGCCGGCCTACCCCGGGAAGCAGGATCCTGGGCCTTGCCTGAGCGCATAGCCCAGGCCCCTACCAGCTCCCTAGGGAGAGGCAGAGCCTGGGCTGGGGAGAAAATGTGTAAAACCTCCCCACAAGCCTGGACCCTCCCAGGGGATTAAGGTGATGAAAAATCTCCCTGGGGCCTTAACGAGGTGGAAGTCTACTGGAGCTGCTGCACACACACCTTCTACCTCAGCTGCATGAAACAGACACGCCCATGCCTGAATCTCTGCTATTGGACCTCTCTCCTCTGTCTGGGTGCCGGGGCCAAAATATCTGACAATGGACTGTTCCAGTTTTGGGTGACGTGAAGCATGATTCTCTGCTATGACATGAAGCCTGAATCTCTGCTATGGGACCTCTCTCCTCTTTCTGGGTGCCGGGGCGTAAATATCTGACAATGGACTGTTCCAGTTTTGGCTGACGTGAAGCCTGATTCTCTGCTATGACATGAAGACTGATTCTCTGCTGACATTAAGCCTGAATCTCTGTTATGGGATCTCTCTCCTCTGTCTGGGTGCCGGGGCCTAAATATATGACAATGGACTGTTCCAGTTTTGGCTGACGTGAAGCCTGATTCTCTGCTATGACATGAAGACTAATTCTCTGCTGACATGAAGACTGAATCTCTGTTATGGGACCTCTCTCCTCTGTCTGGGTGCCGGGGCCTAAATATATGACAATGGACTGTTACAGTTTTGGCTGACGTGAAGCCTGATTCTCTGCTATGACATGAAGACTGATTCTCTGCTGACATGAAGCCTGATTCTCTGCTATGGGACCTCTCTCCAATTGATATTGGTTAATTTTTATTTTTTTTATTTTTATTTTTATTCATTTCCCTATCCACATTTGTTTGCAGGGGATTTAACTACATTTTGCTGCCTTTTGCAGCCTTCTAGCCCTTTCCTGGGCTGTTTTACAGCCTTTTTAGTGCCGAAAAGTTCGGGTCCCCATTGACTTCAATGGTGTTCGGGTTCGGGATGAAGTTCGGGTCAGGTTCGGATCCCGAACGCGAACATTTCCGGGAAGTTCGGCCGAACTTCTCGAACCCGAACATCCAGGTGTTCGCTCAACTCTATGTGTAACCCATGTCAAATTCTGTAATTGGAAACCAGGACAATGGACAGAGTACAATACTCAGTGTAAGGGATAATGCTTTCAAGAAATAGCTTGTACTCAATGGAACTTTGTAGTCATGAAAAAAATCATTCACAATGGAAAGACTTCCACAAGTCATTTTTTCCAGAAAGACTGGTTGTACCAGTACTACTTCTTTGACTAATGATATGTAAACTATGTCTTAATGACTGATCCTGACAAACAACAAGCTCTAATAACAGAACACGCTCTTACCAAAATCATCATATGACCCTGACTCACATAGTCCATGACAGCTCGCATGTTATATCACTAGGTTGTATCAGAAAAATACATCACAGAATGAATCTGTTGACTGTTTAAATTAGGTTTCTTTTCTTTACCATAATGTTCAACTGTAAGGGTACGTTCACAAGACAAATTTTATCTGCCTACAAACTTTTTTCACGCTATTTCATGTGGTTTTTGTCACTACCAGCACTGGCAAACGCTATTCTCTGCGTACCTGCTGGCCTCTGGTTGCCAGGGAGATAGTCTTATCTTTCGCATCAGGTATTCTAACGTCATAGCTTACGTCACTGCGGGTGGCCACTTGACCAGGAAATGTGGGGTATTTAAACAGGCAATCTGTTGGTCACAGATTGGTTCTTGGCTTCTGCCTGACATATTTGGACCTGGACTTGACCGCTCGTGTACGACCTTGGCTTGGTATTGTTTAGTGATCTGCTTTCTGATTAGGCTTCATTGTTCTCTCTTGGGTTTCATCTGGTACGTTTGACTCTGAGTACTTAGGTTCTGGATTTTTCACTTGTTCCTTCCCCCCTCCCCCCTGACAGTTTTGATGCGTTTTTTTTTTTACACCTTTTTAATCAATGAGTGTTCAATACAAAACTGCATTTATAGCTAGTGATTTTGAGCATGGACCTGAGCTAATAACTGTGCAGAAGATTTGCAAAAAATGCATGGACACACACAGAGCTGTTTTTTTATTCTTCCCATTTTAATGGGAGATTCAGGGGCCCAGACTGTTGTTGCACCTCAGCTTCTCTAGCCCTCCCCCACCCTTCCTCGGTGCCCTTTATTTGCATGAAGAACCTTCTCGGTAAGGTGACAACCAATTTTCACAAGACAGGTATCAATTCAATAGACAGGAACAACCCTAGCAGGCAGTTTGTATGGTTTAATAAAGTCTGCCGACTAGCAAAAATAGATTGCATTGACCATCTCCAGTAGGTAAGAAGAAGGTAGTGTACTGACCTAGAGAGAGAATGTTACATCAGACCTGTAAAATATCTATGTTCCATCCAGGTAAAATAAATTTTTAAAAATTGTGGTTTCTATTCCCCTCCATCTATAAAACAACCTTCTTTATCCATTATGAAATTGGAATACATGGATATAGTAGTCGATTTCCACAATGCAGCTATTAGCAGCCTGGCTGCCACATGAAGAAGTCTCATTAGAGATTTTTGAACTGGATTTAGATTAGCTGGCAATAGCTGGATGGACAAAAGCTATACTAGGGTTGTCTAGGGCCTTGATAATAGGGAAAGGTTCCAGACGGGGTCGCCCTTTCAAGGCGATGACTCTGTATTAGGAGGTCATCAGGGTGTATTAGCCGGATCAGGGCATACTAGAGACAGTATAGGACCCCTAGCCCTGTCTTTGCACATGCAATGAATGATCACGACCTTTGATGTGACAGCAAGTACCCTCAAGTACAGGAATATACGAGCCTTTATTGAGTGGATACGTGTCTGAGCTACATTCGCATGGCACAATTCAACTGGACCATTTTTTACCAGTCTGACTTAAGACACACCCTCCTTAGGGTTGTTGTAAGTACACATACGTGTTGCTAGCAGAAACATTGTAGTACCCCTGTGTGGGTTTGCAGACCCTTTTCTCCTAGAACGATTATTTTTTTGTTGAGGTTTGTTTTCTGTTTGTTTTTGTAGAATATGCCGATAAAAAAAAATATATATATATTTTTCCAAAGTTTCAGATTTTTTTTTTCAGTATTAACACACAAGAAAAGTTATATAAATGAGGTATTATTGTAATTGTACTAACCTAGGGAATGAAGTTAACTGGTCAGTTTTACAGCATAGGGAACGCCATAAAAATAAAACACATAAAACTGTGGCTGAATTGTGTTTTCTTTTTCATTTCCGCCCCAA
The DNA here is from genome assembly GCF_905171765.1 of Bufo bufo. Lineage (NCBI taxonomy): Eukaryota > Metazoa > Chordata > Amphibia > Anura > Bufonidae > Bufo > Bufo bufo. The sequence goes on from NC_053394.1 coordinate 64,558,293, forward strand.
ATGGAATATTTATTCGCCTCCCACTACATTGTTTGCAATAGTAAATGGTGCCATTAACAAGTACAACCTGTCTCACAAAAAAAGCCCTCATACGGCTAAGTTAAAAGTGAAAAACTAAAATACTAAAATAGCCTTATAATGAAGTAATTAAAGATTCCAGGGCAGGCTGCAGATTTTCACATCCATAGCAGGTCTGCCACTTTACAAATCACTAGTCAGACCACACAAGGAGGACTGTGTGCAGTTCTAGGCTCCTGTGAACAAGGCAGACATAGCAGAGCTGGAGAGGGTTCATTCTTAAATGAAAAGGAAATGTAATTTTTCTTCATCTGTTCAGAACGGATCCGTCTTGAACACCATTAAAAGTCAATGGAGGACGGATCCATTTTCTATTGTGCCAGATTGTGTCATAAAAAACGGATCCGTCCCCATTGACTTACATTTAGAGTTGAGCGGACACCTGGGTGTTCGGGTTCGACCGAACTTCACAAAAAAGTTCGAGTTCGGGACCCGAACTTGACTCTAACTTGACCCCGAACCCGAACCCCATTGAAGTCAATAGGGACCCAAACTTTTGAGCACTAAAATGGCTGTAAAAATGTCATGGAAAGGGCTAGAGGGCTGCAAATGACATCAAAATGTAGTTAAGAGCATGGCAAGTGGATAGGGAAATGACTTTAAATAACATAAAATACGTAAAAACAAAAAATTATAATCTTGATCTAGGAGGACGAGGTCTATATGGAGTAGGAGGTTGAGAAGGCGGTGGATGTGGTGGTGTATGTGGAAGCGGCGGTGGAGGAGGAAGCCTACACTGCTTTTTGGTTTTAAATTTATTTTTTAAATTAGGGTACAACCCAAAACATTGGGAAATATAATCTGTGATAAAGCCCCCTGCCTTGCTAAACACACGTTCAGACAATACACTGGCTGCAGGGCAGGCCAGCACCTCCAAGGCGTAAAGGGCAAACTCAGGCCATGTGCCCAATTTGGAGACCCAGAAGTTGAAGGGGGCAGACCCATCATTCAGTACGTGTAGACGTGTGCACACATACTGCTCCACCATGTTGGTGAAATGCTGCCTCCTGCTAAGACGTTCCATATCAGCTGGCGGTGCTGGTTGTTGTGGCGTGCTGACAAAGCTTTTCCACATTTCGGCCATGCTAACCCTGCCTTCTGAGGTGCTGGCGGTGCCCCAGCTGCTTTGGCAACCTCTTCCTCTGCCTTTGCCTTGTGCTTCCACTGTGCCCCCGCTGTCAGGTGGGAATGCCACCAGCAGCGCGTCTACCAGCGTACGCTTGTACTCGCGCATCTTACGATCACGCTCCAGTGACTGAATTAAGGACGGTACATTGTCCTTGTAATGGGGATCCAGCAGCGTGGCCACCCAGTAATCAGCACACGTTAGAATGTGGGCAACTCGGCGGTCGTTGTGGAGACACTGCAGCATGTAATCGCTTATGTGTGCCAGGCTGCCCAGAGGCAACGAAAATCTGTCCTCTGTGGGAGGTGTATCATCTGTGTCCTCTGTATCCCCCCAGCCACGCACCAGTGATGGCCCTGAGCTGGTCTGGGTGCCACCGTGCTGTGAACATTGTTCCTCCTCCTCCATTTCCTCCTCCTCATCCTGCACCTCCTCATCCTCCAGAACTATGCCCTGGCTGGACAATTGTGTACCTGGCGTTTAAGGGTGCAGGAACCTACCCTCGGAGCCGCTTATGAATGACTGGCTGGAAATCCTACGAAATTATCCATCTTCCTCCTCCTCCTTATACTGTGCCACATCCTCTTCCATCATCGCCAGGAGCGTTTTTTCAAGGAGGCATTGAAGTGGGATAGTAATGCTGAGAATGGCGTTATCGGCACTGGCCATGTTGGTGGAGTACTCGAAACAGCGCAACAAGGAACACAGGTCTCGCATGGAGGCCCAGTCATTGGTGGTGAAGTGGTGCTGTTCCGCAGTGCGACTGACCCGTGCGTGGTGCAGCTGAAACTCCACTATCGCCTGCTGCTGCTCGCACAGTCTGGCCAGCATGTGCAAGGTGGAGTTCCAGCTTGTGGGCACGTCGCATATGAGGCGGTGAGCGGGAAGGCCAAAGTTACAGTGCAGCACTGACAGTCAAGCAGCAGGGTGAGAACACCGAAAGCGTGCACAGACGGCCCGCACTTTATGCAGCAGCTCTGACATATCGGGGTAATTTTTAAGGAATCTCTGCACTACCAAATTCAGCACATGCGCCAGGCAAGGGATGTGCATCAAACTGGCCAGTCCCAGAGCTGCTACGAGATTTCGCCCATTATCGCACACTACCAGGCCGGGCTTGAAGCTCACTGGCACCAACCACTCATCGGTCTGTTGTTCAAGGCCCGTCCACAGCTCCTGCGCGGTTTGTCCCCCAAACAGATACGTTTTAAAACTGCCTGCTGTCATTTACCCCTGGCTGTGCTGAAGTTGGTGGTGAAGGTGTTACGCTGACAGGATATGGAGCTGGTAGAGGATGAGAAAGCGGAGTAGGAGGAGGAAGCAACAGGAGGCAAACTGAAGCGCCCTGCAATCCTCGGTGGTGGAAGGACATACGCCAAACTGCTCTCCGCCTCAGGCCCAGCCGCCACTGCATTTATCCAGTGTGCTGTTATGGAGATATAACGTCCCTGACCGTGCTTACTGGTCTACGTATCCGTAGTGAGGTGCACCTTGCCACAGATGGCGTTGCGCAGTGCTCACCTGATTTTGTCCTCTACTTGGTTGTGCAGGGAAGGGATGGCTCGCCTAAAAAAGTAGTGTTGGCTGGGCACAATGTACTGTGGGACAGCCACCGCCATAAGGCCTTTAAAACTATCCATCTCCACCAGACGGAATGACAGCATTTCAAAGGCCATTCATTTAGAAATGCTGGAATTCAGGGCTAGGGATCGCGGGTGGGTAGGGTGGTACTTCCTCTTCCTCTCTAGTGTTTGGGAGATGGAAAGCTGAACGCTTCCGGTGGTGTTGCTGGAAGATCCTCTGTTTGCGGGGTGGCAGGTGGCACTGTCACTCCAGAGGTGGATGAAGAGGCCGAGACTGCAGCAGAAGAGGAAGCAGGAGGAGCTATAGACCTTTCTTGGTTTTTGAGGTGTCTACTCCACTGCAGCTCGTGCTTTGCACTTAAATGCCTGGTCATGCCGGTTGTGCTTAGGTTGAGAACATTTATGCCTCGCTTCAGGCTCTGATTGCACAGCGTGCAAACCACTCGTGTATTGTCGTCAGCACATTGTCTGAAGAACTGCCACGCCAGGGAACTCCTTGGAGCTGGCTTTGGTGTGCTCGGTCCATTGCTGCGGTGAGCAGTAGCAGGCTTCTGCTGTGCTGGTGGCTATGTGCGACCAACGACTCTTCCTCCGAACTACATAGGTCACTCGCATGACCTTGATTCCATGTGGGGTCGAGGACCTCATCGTCCTCCACATAATCTTCCACCCAGTCTTCACACCTGCCCTCCTTGTCGGTCTGCACACTTTCGAAAGCTCCAGCAGTTGGCACCTGTGTTTCGTCATCATCCGAGACGTGCTGCGATGGTCCTCCCATGTACTCACCTTGAAAGATAAGTGGTTGGGCATCGGTGCACTCAATCTCTTCCACTTCTGGGGAAGGGCTAGGTGGATGGCCCTGGGAAACCCTGCTAACAGAGTCATCAAAAAGCAGAAGAGACTGCTGCATGACTTGGGGCTCAGACTGCTTGGCTAATTTGCAAGGGGGTGAGGTAAAAGACTGATGGACATGGGCTGCAGGTGCCAACTGTGGTCTTTCAGCAGGAGAATGGGTGGGAGAAAATGTGAAGAAACTGGATCCGCTGTCAGCAACTCAATCTACTATTGCCTGTACTTGTTCAGGCCTCACCATCCGTAGAGCAGCATTAGGCCCGACTAAATACCCCTGTAGGTTCTGTTGCCTACTCGCACCTGAGGAAGGGTTTTCACTTGTGCGTGTAGCTGGCACAGATCAACCACGTCCTCTCCCTGCAACAGGAGCTCCACCAGCAGCACAACGACCTGGGCCACGTCCTTTATTTGACGCTCTCCTCATATTTTTTTAATTTAGGATCTAGCCCTGAATGGGTTTATAATTAATAGTAGAATAGAACGACAGTATGTAAAGGGTGTATCTCACACGGCCTAAACCAGACTAGGCCTCAATAAAATATTTTTTTGCCCAAAATGGTTGTATTTCAAATGCCTAATTCAAACCCAAGTATGTCACATGGCCTGAACCTCTGTAGGCCTGAAGTAAATATATCTTTGCACAAAAAGGCTGTATTTCAAATGGCTCTTTTTTAAATACCTAATTCAAACCCCTATTTGTAGAGGTGGTATCTCAGAGGGCCTGAACCTCTGTAGTACTGAAGTAAATATATCTTTGCACAAAATGGCTGTATTTCATATGGCTGTTTTTCAAATGCCTAATTCAAACCCCTGTATGTAGAGGTGGTATCTCAGAGGGCCTGAACCTCTGTAGGCCTGAAGTAAATATATCTTTGCACAAAATGGCTGTATTTCAAATGGCTGTATTTCAAATGCCTAGTTCAAACCCCTGTTTGTAGAGGAAGTATCTCATAGGGCCTTAAACACTGTAGGCCTGCAGTAAATATATCTTTGCACAAAAAGGCTTTATTTTAAATTGCTGAATTTCAAATGCCTAATTCAAAACCCTGTATGTAGGGGGGTATCTCACACGGTCTGAACCAGTGTAGGTCTGAAGTAAATATAACTTTGCGCAAAATGGCTGTATTTCAAATGCCTGATTCAAACCCCTGTATGTAGAGGTGGTATCTCACAGGGTATGAACCTCTGTAGGCCTGAAGTAAATATATCTTTGCACAAAATGGCTGTATTTCAAATTGCTGTATTTCAAATGCCTAATTCAAACCCCTGTTTGTAGAGGTGGTATATCACAGGGTATGAACCTCTGTAGGTCTGAAGTAAATATATCTTTGCACAAAATGGCTGTATTTAAAATGGCTGTATTTCAAATGCCTAATTCAAACCATTGTATATAGAGGTGGTATCTTACAGGGCCTAAACCTCTGTAGGCCTGAAGTAAATATATATTTGCACAAAAAAGCTGTATTTCAAATGGCTGTATTTCAAATGCCTAGTTCAAACCCCTGTTTGTAGAGGAAGTATCTCATAGGGCCTTAAACACTGTAGGCCTGCAGTAAATATATCTTTGCACAAAAAGGCTTTATTTTAAATTGCTGAATTTCAAATGCCTAATTCAAAACCCTGTATGTAGGGGGGTATCTCACACGGTCTGAACCAGTGTAGGTCTGAAGTAAATATAAATTTGCGCAAAATGGCTGTATTTCAAATGGCTGTATTTCAAATGCCTGATTCAAACCCCTGTATGTAGAGGTGGTATCTCACAGGGTATGAACCTCTGTAGGCCTGAAGTAAATATATCTTTGCACAAAATGGCTGTATTTCAAATTGCTGTATTTCAAATGCCTAATTCAAACCCCTGTTTGTAGAGGTGGTATATCACAGGGTATGAACCTCTGTAGGCCTGAAGTAAATATATCTTTGCACAAAATGGCTGTATTTAAAATGGCTGTATTTAAAATGCCTAATTCAAACCATTGTATATAGAGGTGGTATCTTACAGGGCCTAAACCTCTGTAGGCCTGAAGTAAATATATATTTGCACAAAAAAGCTGTATTTCAAATGGCTGTATTTCAAATGCCTGATTCAAACCCCTGTATGTAGAGGTGGTATCTCAGAGGGCCTGAACCTCTGTAGGCCTGAAGTAAATATATCTTTGCACAAAATGGCAGTATTTCAAATGGCTGTATTTCAAATGCCTAATTCAAATCCCTGTATGTAGAGGTGGTATCTCACAGGGCCTGAACCTCTGTAGGCCTGAAGTAAATATATCTTTGCACAAAATGGCTGTATTTCAAATGCCTAATTCAAACCCCTGTATGTAGAGGTAGTATCTCAGAGGGCCTGAAGCTCTGTAGACCTGCAGTAAATATATCATTGCACAAAATGGCTGTATTTCAAATGGCTGTATTTCCAAGGCATTATTCAATTCCCTGTTTGTAGAGGTAGTATCTTAGACGGCCTGAACCTCTGTAGGCCAGCAGTAAATATATCTTTGCACAAAATGGCTGTATTTCAAAAGGCTGTATTTGAAATGCCTGATTCAATACCCTGTATGTAGAGGTGTATCTCAGAGGGCCTGAACCTCTGTAGGCCTGAAGTAAATTTATTTTTGCACAAAATGGCTATATTTCAAATTGCTGTATTTCAAATGCCTAATTCAAACCCCTGTATGTAGAGGTAGTATCTCACAGGGCCTGAACCAGTGTAGGCCTGAAGCAAATATATATTTGCACAAAATGGCTTTATTTCAAATTGTTTAATTTCAAATGCCTAATTTAAACCCCTGTATGTAGTGGGGTATTTCACACGGTCTGAACCAGTGTAGGCTTGAAGTAAATATATCTTTGCACAAAATGGCTGTATTTTAAATGCTGTATTTCAAATGCCTGATTTAAACCCCTGTATGTAGAGGTGGTATCTCAGAGGGCCTGAAACTCTGAAGGCCTGAAGTAAATATATCTTTGCACAAAATGGCTGTATTTCAAATGACTGTATTTCAAATGCCTAATTCAAACCCCTGTATGTAGAGGTGGTATCTCAGAGGGCCTGAACCTCTGTAGGCCTGAAGTAAATATATATATGCACAAAATGGCTGTATTTAAAATGGCTGAATTTAAAATGCCTAATTCAAAACCATGTTTGTAGAGGTAGTATCTCAGAAGGCCTGAACCTCAGTAGGCATGAAGTAAATATATCTTTGAACAAAATGGCTGTATTTCAAATGGCTGTATTTCAAATTCCTGATTCAAACCCCTGTATGTAGAGGTAGTACCTCAGAGGGCCTAAACCTCTGTAGGCCTGCAGTAAATATATCTTTGCACAAAATGGCAGTATTTCAAATGGCTGTATCTCAAATGCCTAATTCAAACCCGTGTATGTAGAGGTAGTATCTCACAGGGCCAAAACTATTGTAGGCCTGCAGTAAATATATCTTTGCACAAAATGGCTGTATTTAAAATGGCTTTATTTCAAATGCCTAATTCAATCCCCTGTATGTAGAGGTAGTATCTCATAGGGCCTGAACCAGTGTAGGCCTGCAGTAAATATATCTTTGCCCAAAATGGCTGTATTTCAAATGGCTCTATTTCAAAAACCTAATTCAATCCCCTGTATGTAGAAGTAGAATCTTATAGGGCCTGAACCTCTGTAGGCCTGCAGTAAATATATCTTTGCACAAAATAGCTGTATTTCAAATGGCTGTATTTCAAATGCCTGATTCAATCCCCTGTATTTAGAGGTGGTATCACAAAGGGCCTGAACCTCTGTAGGCCTCAAGTAAATATATCTTTGCACAAAATAACTGTATTTCAAATGGCTGTATTTCAAATGCCTAATTCAAACCCCTGTATGTAGAGGTAATATCTAATAGGGCCTGAACCAGTGTAGGCCTGCAGTAAATATATCTTTGCACAAAATGGCTGTATTTCAAATGGCTGTATTTCAAATGCCTAATTCAATCCACTGTATGTAGAGGTAGTATCTTACAGGGCCTGAACCAGTGTAGGACTGCAGTAAATATATCTTTGCCCAAAAATGGCTGTATTTCAAATGCCTGATTCAAACCCCTGTATGTAGAGGTGGTATGTCAGATGGCCTGAACTTCTGTAGGCCTGAAGTAAATATATCTTTGCACAAAATGGCTGTATTTAAAATGGCTGTATTTCAAATGCCTGATTCAAACCCCTGTTTGCAGAGGTGGAATCTCAAAGGGCCTGAACATCTGTAGGCCTGAAGTAAATATACCTTTGCACAAAATGGATGTATTTCAAATGGCTGTATTTCAAATGCCTAATTCAAACCCCTGTATGTAGAGGTAGTATCTCACGGGGCCTGAACTATTGCAGGCCTGCAGAAAATATTTATTTGCACAAAATGGCTGCATTTCAAATGGCTTTATTTCAAATGCCTAATTCAATCACCTGTATGTAGAGGTAGTATCTTACAGGGCCTGAACCAGTGTAGGCCTGAAGTAAATATATCTTTGCACATAATGGCTGTATTTCAAATGCCTAATTTAAACCCCTGTTTGTAGAGGTGGTATCTCAGAGGGCCTAAAACTCTGAAGGCCTGAAGTAAATATATCGTTGCACAAAATGCCTGTATTTCAAATGACTGTATTTCAAATGCCTAATTCAAACCCCTGTTTGTAGAGGTGGTGGTATCTCACAGGGCCTGAACCTCTGTAGGCCTGATGTAAATATATCTATGCACAAAATGGCTGTATTTAAAATGGCTGTAATTAAAATGCCTAATTCAAAACCAAGTATGTAGAGGTGGTATTTCAGAAGGCCTGAACCTCAGTAGGCCTGAAGTAAATATATCTTTGAACAAAATGGCAGTATTTCAAATGGCTGTATTTTAAATGCCTGATTCAAACCCCTGTATGTAGAGGTGGTATCTCATAGGGCCTGAACCTCTGCAGGCCTGAAGTAAATATATCTTTGCACAAAATGGCTGTATTTCAAATGGCTGTATTTCAAATGCCTAATTCAATCCACTGTATGTAGAGGTAGTATCTTACAGGGCCTGAACTAGTGTAGGACTGCAGTAAATATATCTTTGCCCAAAAATGGCTGTATTTCAAATACCTGATTCAAACCCCTATATGTAGAGGTGGTATGTCAGATGGCCTGAACTTCTGTAGGCCTGAAGTAAATATATCCTTGCACAAAATGGCTGTATTTAAAAAGGCTGTATTTCAAAAGCCTGATTCAAACCCCTGTTTGTTGAGGTGGTATCTCACAGGGCCTGAACATCTGTAGTCCTGAAATAAATATATCTTTGCACAAAATGGATGTATTTCAAATGGCTGTATTTCAAAGGCCTAATTCTATCCCCTGTACGTAGAGGTAGTATCTTAGACGGCCTTAACCTCTGTAGGCCTGCAGTAAATATATCTTTGCACAAAATGGCTCTATTTCAAATGGCTGTATTTCAAATGCCTGATTCAATCCCCTGTATGTAGAGGTGGTATCACAAAGGGCCTGAACCTCTGTAGGCCTGAAGTAAATATATCTATGCACAAAATTACTGTATTTCAAATGGCTGTATTTCAAATGCCTAATTCAAACCCCTGTATGTAGAGGTAATATCTCATAGGGCCTGAACTAGTGTAGGCCTGCAGTAAATATATCTTTGCAGAAAATGGCTGTATTTCAAATGGCTGTATTTCAAATGCCTACTTCAATCCACTGTATGTAGAGGTAGTATCTTACAGGGCCTGAACCAGTGTAGGACTGCAGTAAATATATCTTTGCCCAAAAATGGCTGTATTTCAAATGCCTGATTCAAACCCCTGTATGTAGAGGTGGAATCTCACAGGGCCTGAACATCTGTAGGCCTGAAGTAAATATATCTTTGCACAAAATGGATGTATTTCAAATGGCTGTATTTCAAATACCTGATTCAAACCCCTGTTTGTAGAGGTGGAATCTCACAGGGCCTGAACATCTGTAGGCCTGAAGTAAATATATCTTTGCACAAAATGGATGTATTTCAAATGGCTGTATTTCAAAGGCCTAATTCAATCCCCTGTACGTAGAGGTAGTATCTTAGATGGCCTTAACCTCTGTAGGCCTGCAGTAAATATATCTTTTCACAAAATGGCTGCATTTCAAATGGCTTTATTTCAAATGCCTAATTCAATCACCTGTATGTAGAGGTAGTATCTCATAGGGCCTGAACCAGTGTAGGCCTGCAGTAAATATATCTTTGCCCAAAATGGCTGTATTTCAAATGGCTGTATTTCAAAAACCTAATTCAATCCCCTGTATGTAAAAGTAGTATCTTAGATGGCCTGAACCTCTGTAGGCCTACAGTAAATATATCTTTGCACAAAATGGCTGTATTTTAAATAGCTGTATTTCAAATGCCTGATTCAATCCCCTGTATGTAGAGGTGGTATCACAGAGCGCCTGAACCTCTGTAGGCCTGAAGTAAATATATCTTTGCACAAAATGGCTGTATTTCAAATGGCTGTATTTCAAATGCCTAATTCAAACCCCTGTATGTAGAGGTAATATCTCACAGGGCCTGAACCAGTGTAGGCCTGCAGTAAATTTATCTTTGCACAAAATGGCTGTATTTCAAATGGCTGTATTTCAAATGCCTAATTCAAACCCCTGTATGTAGAGGTAATATCTCACAGGGCCTGATCCAGTGTAGGACTGCAGTAAATATATCTTTGCCCAAAAATGGCTGTATTTCAAATGCCTGATTCAAACCCCTGTATGTAGAGGTGGTATCACAGAGGGCCTGAACCTCTGTAGGCCTGAAGTAAATATATCTTTGCACAAAATGGCTGTATTTCAAATGGCTGTATTTCAAATGACTGATTCAAACCACTGTATGTAGAGGTGGTATCTCACAGGGCCTGAAGCTCTGTAGGTCTGCAGTAAATATATCTTTGCACAAAATGGATGTATTTCAAATGGCTGTATTTCAAAGGCATAATTCAATCCCCTGTACGTAGTGGTAGTATCTTAGATGGCCTTAACCTCTGTAGGCCTGCAGTAAATATATCTTTGCACAAAATGGCAGTATATCAAATGGCTGTATTTCAAATGCCTAATTCAAACCCCTGTATGTAGAGGTAGTATCTCACGGGCCCTGAACTATTGTAGGCCTGCAGTAAATATATCTTTGCACAAAATGGCTGTATTTCAAATGGCTTTATTTTAGAGATGGGACGGGGGATTCGTCGAATCCACGAATCCCTCGAATCTTGCTGGATTCGTGGGATTCGTGGACTCGAATCCCGACGTAATTTACCTGATACGAATCCGACGAATCCCGGTGGGAGGGACTGGGAGGAGGAGCTGGGGGCCGGTGTGTTCACTGTGCTCCGGCCTGCCGCTCCAGTACAGTTATAAAATGTGTAATTCAATTAATAATGATTCATGCTGCCCCCTCTGTAGTATAACATTCAATATATCCTACTCACAGGGCTACTGATATCGTAATGCAGGCCGGCCGGGCAGACGAGCGGCAGAGTGACTGACTGACGTCACGTGCCTGCGCCGCCTACTTTATGAATGAAGCAGGCGGCGCAGGCACGTGACGTCAGTCAGTCACTCTGCCGCTCGTCTGCCCGGCCGGCCTGCATTACGATATCAGTAGCCCTGTGAGTAGGATATATTGAATGTTATACTACAGAGGGGGCAGCATGAATCATTATTAATTTAATAAATTACACAAGACATTTTATAACTGTACTGGAGCGGCAATGGGGGTCTGTGGATGACACTGTTAAGGGGTGGGGGGGTCTGTGGATGGCACTGTAATGGGGTGGGGGGGTCTGTGGATGGCACTGTTATGGGGTGGGGGGGTCTGTGGATAGCACTGTTATGGGGTGGGGGGGGTCTGTGGATGGCACTGTTATGGGGTGGGGGGGTCTGTGGATTGCACTGTTATAGGATGGGGGGGTCTGTGGATGGCACTGTTATAGGATGGAGGATCTGTGGATGTCAGGGGGAGAGGTGAGAGGCACTATGATACTACTGGCACATTGGGGGGGGAGGCACTATGATACTGGCACATTATGGGGGGGGAGATGGCACTATGATACTACTGGCACATTGGGGGGGGAGGCACTATGATACTGGCACATTATGGGGGGAGATGGCACTATGATACTACTGGCACATTATGGGGGGAGATGGCACTGATACTACTGGCACATTGGGGGGGAGGCACTATGATACTGGCACATTATGAGGGGAGATGGCACTATGATTCTGGCACATTATGGGGGGAGATGGCACTATGATACTGGCACATTATGGGGGAGGTGGCACTATAATACTGGCACATTATGGGGGAGATGGCACTATGATACTGGCACATTATGGGGGGAGGTGGCACTATGATACTGGCACATTATGGGGGAGATGGCACTATAATACTGGCAAATTGGGGGGGAGATGGCACTATGATACCGGTACATGGGGGGGAGGCGAGAGGCACTCTGCACTTGATACTGGCACATGATTAGGGGGGCATCTATGGGGACACTTACTGGCACATTATTGGCTGGCACTGTGGAGCCACTTCTTATTGGCACATTATTGGGGGGCAATATGGGGGCATCTACTGAGGACACAAAGAAGGGGTATTTTATATGGGGGGCTCTGTGTGGTACTAGTATTATCAGGGGTATTATCTGTTTCTGCAGTATAGTATTGGGGAGCACAGCGGCACCGTATTGGGGGTGTTAGGATGATTTGTCCAGAAGATGGGAGGATGATGGAAAAGTAGTAAACTAAGATTTATTTTTTTTGTCAAGCTGCAGAGACGAAAAATGGCTGAAAACTGGTGTCTGGTCTGAAGGTCTGAAAGGAGAAGATGAGGAAAGAGAACATCTACATCAAAGGAGACGTCACTGGATGTAAGAGGTATGAGGCTGTATTACCCTGTATGTTCTGTAGTGATAGGAGCAGGGGTCATCGCGGTCAAATAGGGTGCGACCGTGACTGGGAGGTGGAGGTTCAGACAAACTGACGCGGTGTCAGACTTTGTTTCTTACACCGTTCACACAATTATGTACAGAATTCGTAGGATTCGAGATTCGAAAGATTCAATATAGTTAGTTATGCTTAGTTTTTATTATCAACGTTGTCTGTCACCAGTTTTATGCTGCTAGGTTATAACCGCTTCAGCACACGCCAAGTCCCCATATTCATGAACTCAAGGCTATTCCACCGATCTGCCTTTAATTGACAGTTCTTTTCCAACTGAATCAGCAGCAGGGGTTGAAAAAAGCCAGGAGCTCATGAATATTCATGACTCATCATAATGCACTGGAGCTGGTCAATTAAACAAAGTGATTAATTATGAGCAAAGTTATGGAAAATTTGATTCGGCTGCTTTGCCGAATTTCACAAAGAAACTTGCTTCATGACGAATTACTTTGTCACAAATCGCATTTCTTTGTATGTAGTGGGTGCAATGATGGGGAACCGCGATTGCACTACCCCCTGTCATTAAACCTTTCAGATGCTGCATTCATCGCTGATCGCGGCATCTGAGAATAATAGTGAGGGCTTTCAGGAGTTAATTAGTTAAACCAAAAATACTCACTTTATCCATTTGATCGGCCATCTTGATTGAAGACACCAATATTGCCCAGTGAAGTGATGAAGTGATCACATGGGAGGCGTGGTGACGTCATACGTCACTGTGCATGAGATTTCATGCGGTATCTTCAATCAAGATGGTCGCAGCGGTCTCTTCGTGTGCAAATGGATGAGGCAAGTATGTTTTTTTTTTTGTTTTTAACTGCCATTTCAGGGAAAATCGATTCAGCTTTGCAGCAAATCAAATTTTTCCTGAATTTCAAATCGAAGTCCACTTCGGATACTTTGGTTCCTTCAGCACTAAAAGTGACCTAGCATTTTGCTAAGGGGTCTGCCACTAGTTTATGTTGCTCTTAGACACCATAAAACTGGTGACAGATGCCCTTTAAAAAAAAACTGAAATACACCTATTTCATTTTCTATTTATGTGTCACGTTTCTATCATAAAAACCAAAAGCTAACTGTCAATACTAGATTACACCTAACCTGTATCACTGTATAACTTGCTATCAACTGATCCGGCTGTCCCTGCGCAGACCTGAGAATACTGCATAAAGAACACGTGCTCTGGTGAAGTCACTTTGCTGTTCACATTGCACAGCATTCCCGTTAGTCCAAGATATAAGAATGCTTAATACTATCATTTCATTCATTGTAAAGAAGAAACTGTTCTGCATTACTTTATTTTACAACTGCTAAAGATGTGGCCTAAATAGGGATTCTCTGGGAAAAAAGATTTTTGGCAAGTGCCCGCAGCCTGCCTCTCTAAACAGATGATTCATGCTTACCTGCTCCCCACCACTTTGGTTCTCCACACTGCCGTCTGCATATCCATGTTCTGTTCTGCGCTATGTTTACATCTGGCACAGTGTGGCCATAGTAGTATGCTCTGCTGCAGCCAATGACTGGCTTCAGCAGTGACATGGCCACAAGCAGCATGTCATTGCATGTCATTGGCAGAAGCAGAGCACTTGACTATGCCCATGCTGTGGTGCATATAAACATTGCGGGAAACGGAAAATGGACATTTTTTCCAGTAACAAAGCAAGGGTTAACAGCGGAAAAAAATGCTATATTTATTGCCCCGATTCTGTAGTTTGCAGAAACACCCCATATGTGGCCGTAAACTACTGTATGGGCACACAGTAGGACGTAGAGGGAAAGGTGCGCCGTATGGTTTTTGGAAGGCAGGTTTTGCTGGACTGGTTTATTTACACCATGTCGCATTTGAAGCCCCCCTGATGCACCCCTAGAGTAGAAACTCCATAAAAGTGACCCCATCTAAGAAACTCCACCCCTCAATGTATTCAAAACTGATTTTACAAACTTTGTTAACCCTTTAGGTGTTCCACAAGAATTAATGGAAAATAAAGATACAATTTCAAAATTTCACTTTTTTGGCAGATTTTCCATTTTAATAATTTTTTCCAGTTACAAAGCAAGGGTTAACAGCCAAACAAAACTCAATATTTGTGTCCCTGATTCTGTAGTTTACAAATACACCCCATATGTAGTCGTAAACCGCTGTACGGGCACACGGCAGGGCGCAGAAGGAAAGGAATGCCATATGGCTTTTGGAAGGCAGATTTTGCAGGACTGGTTTATTTACACCATGTCCCATTTGAAGTCCCCCTGATGCACCCCTAGAGTAGAAACTCCAAAAAAGTGACCCCATTTTAGAAACTACGGGATAGGGTGGCAGTTTTGTTGGTACTAGTTTAGGGTACATATGATTTTTGGTTGCTCTATATTACACTTTTTGTGAAGCAAGGTAACAAGAAATAGCTGTTTTGGCTCCGTTTTTTGTTGTTGTTATTTACAACATTCATCTGACAGGTTAGATCATGTGGTATTTGTATAGAGCAGGTTGCCACGGACGCGGCGATACCTAATATGTATAATATTTTTTTGTTTATGTAAGTTTTACACAATGAATTCATTTTTGAAACAAAAAAAATCATGTTTTAGTGTCTCCATAGTCTGAGAGACATAGTTTTTTCAGTTTTTGGGCGATTGGTAAGGTATCATTTTTGTGAAATAAAATGACGGTTAGATTGGCACTTTTTTGGGGGGCATACGACTTTTTGATCGCTTGCTATTACACTTTTTGTAATGTAAGGTGACAAAAAATGGCTTTTTTGACACCGTTTTTTTTTTTCTTTTTTCACGGTCTTCACCTCAGGGTTTAGGTCATGTGGTATTTTTATAGAGCAGATTCTTACGGACGCGGCGATACCTAATATGTCTACTTTTTTTTTAACGTTTAACATAAAGCATTTTTGAAACAAAAAATCATGTTTTAGTCTGAGAGTCATAGTTTTTTTTATTTTTTGGGCCATTGTCTCATGTAGGTGCTCATTTTTTGCGGGATGAGGTACTATTTTGGCGTACATACGACTTTTTTGATCACTTTTATTACCTTTTTTGGCAAGTAAGGTAGGCAAAATTTCTATTTCATTATAGTTTTTAATTTTTTATGGCGTTCACCGTGCAGGGAAAGTAACATGACAGTTTTATAGATCAGGTCATTACGGATGTGGTGATATCAAATATGTGTAGGGAATTTTATTTTTTAATCAGTGATAAATGTGTTTTTTTATTTTTACTTTTTTTCACTTTTTTTTTGACCCAGACCCACTTGGTTCCTGAAGATCCAGTGGGTCTGATGTCTGTATAATACAGTACAGTACACTATATAGTGTACTGTACTGTATTTTCACTTTACAAAGTCTGATTAGACTTCTGCCTTTAGCAGAAGTCCAATCAGCACCATGGACAGCCTCTGATCAGCACCATGGTGCTGACACTCTGCAAAACACTCGGCCATCCTGAGAGAGGGGGCGGGCGGATGATTGCGCACCTGCCCGCCCCCAGCACCGCCCTGATGATTGCGCAGCCCTCCCGCCCGCACCCCCAACCCCGCCGGCACATAACACAGAGGGCTGCAGGGGGGAAGGTTAAACAGAAAATAAAGGCATTTTGAAGTTTCTGATCCCCGTGGTCACAGGGATCAGAAACCTCCCGAAAGCGCTGCAAACCGCAGGTCTGAATTGACCTGCGGTTTGCAGCGATCGCCGATATGGGGGGGTCACAGGACCCCCTGGTCATTGACCCTGGGTGCCTGCTGATTGATTTCAGCAGGCACCGGGTTCCGATCACCGCCCGCCGAGCGGCGGTGATCGGAAATACATAGGACGTACCGGTACGTCCTGTGTCCTTAAGGACCGGGACATCAGGACGTACCGGTACGCCCTATGTCCTAAACAGGTTAAGGGTGGGTTCACACTTGCGTTCTGCCATTCTGCTATAGGTTCTGATTATAATGGAACGCACAGACGGAATGCAAAACGGAAACCTTTAACATAGAAACATAGAATGTGTCGGCAGATAAGAAATATTTGGCCCATCTAGTCTGCCCAATATACTGAATACTATGGATAGCCCCCGGCCCTATCTTATATGAAGGATGGCCTTGTTCCTATCCCATGCATGCTTAAACCCCTTCACTGTATTTGCAGCTACCACTTCTGCAGGAAGGCTATTCCATGCATCCACTACTCTCTCAGTAAAGTAATACTTCCTTATATTACTTTTAAACCTTTGCCCCTCTAATTTAAAACTGTGTCCTCTTGTGGTAGTTTTTCTTCTTTTAAATATGCTCTCTTCCTTTACCGAGTTGATTCCCTTTATGTATTTAAAAGTTTCTATCATATCCCCTCTGTCTCATCTTTCTTCCAAGCTATACATATTAAGGTCCTTTAACCTTTCCTGGTAAGTTTTATCCTGCAATCCATGTACTAGTTTAGTAGCTCTTCTCTGAACTCTCTCTAGAGTATCTATATCCTTCTGGAGATATGGCCTCCAGTACTGCGCACAATACTCCAAGTGAGGTCTCACCAGTGTTCTGTACAGCGGCATAAGCACTTCACTCTTTCTACTGCTTATACCTCTCCCTATACATCCAAGCATTCTGCTGGCATTTCGTGCTGCTCTATTACATTGTCTTCCCACCTTTAAGTCTTCTGAAATAATTACTCCTAAATCCCTTTCCTCAGATACTGAGGTCAGGACTGTGTCAAATATTCTATATTCTGCCCTTGGGTTTTTACGCCCCAGGTGCATTATCTTGCACTTATCCACATTAAATTTCAGTTTCCAGAGTTCTGACCATTCTTCTAGTTTTCCTAAATCCTTTTCCATTTGGCGTTTCCCTCCAGGAACATCAACCCTGTTACCTATCTTTGTGTCATCAGCAAAAAGACAAACCTTACCAGCGAGGCCTTTTGCAATATCACTTATTGAGATATTAAACAAAATCGGTCCCAGTACAGATCCCTGTGGAACCCCACTGGTAACATGACCTTGTTTTGAATGTTCTCCATTGACTACCACCGTCTGTTGTCTGTCAATCAGCCACTGCCTAATCCACTCAACAATATGGGAGTCCATGCTCAATGACTGCAGTTTATTGATAAGTCTTCTATGTGGGACAGTGTCAAAAGCCTTACTAAAATCTAGATATGCGATGTCTACTGCACCTCCACCGTCTATTATTTTATTCACCCAGTCAAAAAAATCTATAAGATTTGTTTGACATGATCTCCCTGAAGTAAACCCATGTTGTTTTTCATATTGCAATCCATGGGATTTTAGATGTTCCACAATCCTATCCTTTAATAGGGTTTCCATTAATTTGCCTACTATTGATGTCAGACTCACTGGTCTATAGTTGCTCGATTCCTCCCGACTACCTTTCTTGTGAATGGGCACGACATTAGCCAATTTCCAATCTTCCGGGACGACTCCTGTTACTAATGATTGGTTAAATAAATCTGTTAACGGTTTTGCCAGCTCACCACGAAGCTCTTTTAATAATTTTGGGTGTATCTCATCAGGCCCCTGTGACTTATTTGTCTTCACCTTAGACAGCAAACTTAGAACATCTTCCTCTGTAAAGATACATGCATCAAACGATTTATTAGTCATTCTTTCTAGTGGAGGTCCTTCTCCTTTTTCTTTTGTAAAAACTGAACAGAAGTATTCATTAAGGCAGTCGGCTAGCCCTTTATTCTCTTCCTCATACCTTCCGTCCTTTGTTTTTAATTTAGTTATTCCTTGTTTTAATTTCCTTTTTTCATTTATATATCTGAAGAATGTCTTATCCCCTTTTTTCATAGACTGAGCTAGTTTTTCTTCTGCCTGCGCTTTAGAAGATCTTATAACTTGCTTATAAGAGGCATTCTGTTTTGATCCGTCATAGTAGAAGTCTATGGGCAATCATAACTAGAGTTGAGCGAACACCTGGATGTTCGGGTTCGAGAAGTTCGGCCGAACTTCCCGGAAATGTTCGGGTTCGGGATCCGAACCAGACCCGAACTTCGTCCCGAACCCGAACCCCATTGAAGTCAATGGGGACCCGAACTTTTCGGCACTAAAAAGGCTGTAAAACAGCCCAGGAAAGATCTAGAGGGCTGCAAAAGGCAGCAACATGTAGGTAAATCCCCTGCAAACAAATGTGGATAGGGAAATGATTTAAAATAAAAATAAAATAAATAAAAATTAACCAATATCAATTGGAGAGAGGTCCCATAGCAGAGAATCTGGCTTCACGTCAGCAGAGAATCAGTCTCTTCATGCCATAGCAGAGAATCTGGCTTCACGTCACCCACCACTGTAACAGTGCATTGTCATATATTTAGGCCCCGACACCCAGGCAGAGGAGAGAGGTCCTGTAACAGAGAATCTGGCTTCATGTCAGCAGAGAATCAGTCTGCATGTCATAGCAGAGAATCAGGCTTTACGTCACCCAACACTGGAACAGTCCATTGTCAGATACTTAGGCCCAGGCACCCAGGCAGAGGAGAGAGGTCCCGTAACAGAGAATCTGGCTTCATGTCAGCAGAGAATCAGTCTGCATGTCATAGCAGAGAATCAGGCTTTACGTCACCCAACACTGGAACAGTCCATTGTCAGATATTTAGGCCCAGGCACCCAGGCAGAGAAGAGAGGTCCAATAACAGAGAATCTGGCTTCATGTCAGCAGAGAATCAGTCTGCATGTCATAGCAGAGAATCAGGCTTTACGTCACCCAACACTGGAACAGTCCATTGTCAGATATTTAGGCCCAGGCACCCAGGCAGAGGAGAGAGGTCATGTAACAGAGAATCTGGCTTCATGTCAGCAGAGAATCAGTCTGCATGTCCTAGCAGAGAATCATGCTTTACGTCACCCAACACTGGAACAGTCCATTGTCAGATATTTAGGCCCAGGCACCCAGGCAGAGGAGAGAGGTCCCGTAACAGAGAATCTGGCTTCATGTCAGCAGAGAATCAGTCTTCATGTCATAGCAGAGAATCAGGCTTCACGTCACCCACCACTGGAACAGGCCACTGTCACATATTTAGGCCCAGGCAGAGGAGAGAGGTCCCATAACAGAGGTTCAGGCTTCATGTCAGCAGAGAATCAGTCTTCAGGTCATAGCAGAGAATCAGGCTTCATGTCACCCACCACTGGAACAGGCCACTGTCAGATATTTTTAGGCCCCGGCACCCAGACAGAGGAGAGGTTCATTCAACTTTGGGTTGCCCCGCAATATAATGGTAAAATTAAAATAAAAATAGGATTGAATGAGGAAGTGCCCTGGAGTACAATAATATATTGTTAAGGGGAGGTAGTTAATGTCTAATCTGCACAAGGGATGGACAGGTCCTGTGGGATCCATGCCTGGTTCATTTTTATGAACGTCAGCTTGTCCACATTGGCTGTAGACAGGCGGCTGCGTTTGTCTGTAATGACGCCCCCTGCCGTGCTGAATACACGTTCAGACAAAACGCTGGCCGCCGGGCAGGCCAGCACCTCCAAGGCATAAAAGGCTAGCTCTGGCCACGTGGACAATTTGGAGACCCAGAAGTTGAATGGGGCCGAACCATCAGTCAGTATGTGGAGGGGTGTGCACAGGTACTGTTCTACCATGTTATTGAAATGTTGCCTCCTGCTAACACGTTCCGTATCAGGTGGTGGTGCAGTTAGCTGTGGCGTGGTGACAAAACTTTTCCACATCTCTGCCATGCTAACCCTGCCCTCAGAGGAGCTGTCCGTGACACAGCTGCGTTGGCGACCTCTTGCTCCTCCTCTGCCTTCGCCTTGGGCTTCCACTTGTTCCCCTGTGACATTTGGGAATGCTCTCAGTAGCGCGTCTACCAACGTGCGCTTGTACTCGCGCATCTTCCTATCACGCTCCAGTGCATGAAGTAAGGTGGGCACATTGTCTTTGTACCGTGGATCCAGCAGGGTGGCAACCCAGTAGTCCGCACACGTTAAAATGTGGGCAACTCTGCTGTCGTTGCGCAGGCACTGCAGCATGTAGTCGCTCATGTGTGCCAGGCTGCCCAGAGGTAAGGACAAGCTGTCCTCTGTGGGAGGCGTATCGTCATCGTCCTGCGTTTCCCCCCAGCCACGCACCAGTAATGGGCCCGAGCTGCGTTGGGTGCCACCCCGCTGTGAACATGCTTCATCCTCCTCCCCCTCCTCCTCATCCTCGTCCTCCTCGTCCTCCAATAGTGGGCCCTGTCTGGCCACATTTGTACCTGGCCTCTGCTGTTGCAAAAAACCTCCCTCTGAGTCACTTCGAAGAGACTGGCCTGAAAGGGCTAAAAATGAACCCTCTTCCTCCTCCTCCTGGGCCACCTCCTCTTCCATCATCGCCCTAAGTGTTTTCTCAAGGAGACATAGAAGTGGTATTGTAACGCTGATAACGGCGTCATCGCCACTGGCCATGTTGGTGGAGTACTCGAAACAGCGCAACAGGGCACACAGGTCTCGCATGGAGGCCCAGTCATTGGTGGTGAAGTGGTGCTGTTCCGCAGTGCGACTGACCCGTGCGTGGTGCAGCTGAAACTCCACTATGGCCTGCTGCTGCTTGCACAGTCTGTCCAGCATGTGCAAGGTGGAGTTCCACCTGGTGGGCACGTCGCATATGAGGCGGTGAGCGGGAAGGCCGAAGTTACGCTGTAGCGCAGACAGGCGAGCAGCGGCAGGATGTGAACACCGGAAGCGCGAACAGACGGCCCGCACTTTATGCAGCAGCTCTGACATGTCGGGGTAGTTGTGAATGAACTTCTGCACCACCAAATTCAGCACATGCGCCAGGCAAGGAATGTGCGTCAAACTGGCTAGTCCCAGAGCTGCAACGAGATTTCGCTCATTATCGCACACCACCAGGCCGGGCTTGAGGCTCACCGGCAGCAACCACTCGTCGGTCTGTTGTTCTATACCCCCCCACAACTCCTGTGCGGTGTGGGGCCTGTCCCCCAAACATATGAGTTTCAGAACGGCCTGCTGACGTTTACCCCGGGCTGTGCTGAAGTTGGTGGTGAAGGTGTGTGGCTGACTGGATGAGCAGGTGGAAGAAGAGGAGGAGGAAGCTGAGTAGGAGGAGGAGGAGACAGGAGGCAAAGAATGTTGCCCTGTGATCCTTGGCGGCGGAAGGACGTGCGCCAAACAGCTCTTCGCCTGGGGCCCAGCCGCCACTACATTTACCCAGTGTGCAGTTAGGGAGATATAGCGTCCCTGGCCGTGCTTACTGGTCCACGTATCTGTGGTTAGGTGGACCTTGCCACAGATGGTGTTGCGCAGTGCACACTTGATTTTATTGGATACTTGGTTGTGCAGGGAAGGCACGGCTCTCTTGGAGAAGTAGTGCCGGCTGGGAACAACATACTGTGGGACAGCAAGCGACATGAGCTGTTTGAAGCTGTCTGTGTCCACCAGCCTAAATGACAGCATTTCATAGGCCAGTAGTTTAGAAATGCTGGCGTTCAGGGCCAGGGATCGAGGGTGGCTAGGTGGGAATTTACGCTTTCTCTCAAATGTTTGTGAGATGGAGAGCTGAACGCTGCCGTGTGACATGGTTGAGATGCTTGGTGACGCAGGTGGTGGTGTTGGTGGTACATCCCATGTTTGCTGGGCGGCAAGTGCCAACGTTCCTCCAGAGGCGGAGGAAGAGGCCGAGGCGGCGGCAGCAGCAGAAGAGGCCAAGGCGGCAGCAGCAGAAGAGGTAGCAGGGGGAACCTGAGTGACTTCCTTGTTTTTAAGGTGTTTCTCCACTGCAGTTCATGCTTTGCATGCAGGTGCCTGGTCATGCAGGTTGTGCTAAGGTTCAGAACGTTAATGCCTCGCTTCAGGCTCTGATGGCACAGCGTGCAAACCACTCGGGTCTTGTCGTCAGCACATTGTTTGAAGAAGTGCCATGCCAGGGAACTCCTTGAAGCTGCCTTTGGGGTGCTCGGTCCTAGATGGCGGCGGTCAGTAGCAGGCGGAGTCTCTTGGCGGCGGGTGTTCTGCTTTTGCCCACTGCTCCCTCTTTGTCTTTTGCTACGCTGTTGGCTCGGTCTCACCACTGCCTCTTCCTCCGAACTGTGAAAGTCAGTGGCACGACCTTCATTCCATGTGGGGTCTAGGACCTCATCGTCCCCTGAATCGTCTTCCATCCAGTCTTGATCCCTGACCTCCTGTTCAGTCTGCACACTGCAGAAAGACGCAGCAGTTGGCACCTGTGTTTCGTCATCAGAAATGTGCTGAGGTGGTATTCCCATGTCCTCATCATCAGGAAACATAAGTGGTTGTGCGTTAGTGCATTCTATCTCTTCCACCCCTGGGGAAGGGCTAGGTGGATGCCCTTGGGAAACCCTGCCAACAGAGTCTTCAAACAGCATAAGAGACTGCTGCATAACTTGAGGCTCAGACAGTTTCCCTGATATGCATGGGGGTGATGTGACAGACTGATGGGCTTGGTTTTCATGCGCCATCTGTGCGCTTTCTGCAGAAGACTGGGTGGGAGATAATGTGAACGTGCTAGATGCACTGTCGGCCACCCAATTGACTAATGCCTTTACCTGCTCAGGCCTTACCATCCTTAGAACGGCATTGGGCCCCACCAAATATCGCTGTAAATTCTGGCGGCTACTGGGACCTGAGGTAGTTGGTACACTAGGACGTGTGGCTGTGGCAGAACGGCCACGTCCTCTCCCAGCACCAGAGGGTCCACTAACACCACCACGACCATTTCCGCGTCCGCGTCCCCTACTAGATGTTTTCCTCATTGTTACCGTTCACCACAATAAGAAAAATATTATTCGGGCCAATGTATTGAATTCAAATTCAGGCTTTTTTTTTACAGACACCTCACACTATCTGGCTATCTATTTAGGTACCGTATTACACTAATACAGGCACACCAGTAATGACAGATTTAGCTGAATATAAATTTGAGGCCTATTATTTAGGCGCTGGGTGACAGGTATACGTTTACGGACAGAATTAGACTTGGATCTGC
Source organism: Bufo bufo (assembly GCF_905171765.1). Taxonomy (NCBI): domain Eukaryota; kingdom Metazoa; phylum Chordata; class Amphibia; order Anura; family Bufonidae; genus Bufo; species Bufo bufo. The sequence continues at coordinate 64,581,838 of NC_053394.1, forward strand.
ACTGTAGCGTGTGTGTGAAGTTCTTGAGAATTACCCTATCAGCACCTTGAATCTAATATACCCTTTTAGGGATAGATTTAAAGTAGGCCTGATATAGCAGAAACCACTAATTTTGAGAATTGCAAATTTGGGAATTGTTTTTCAACCCAGAACAAAAACTGTGCTTTGACGGACACTAAAAATAACTTGACCAGCTAAAACAGTACAGATTTGGATGAATATAAATGTGAGGCCTATTTTTTAGGCGCTGGGTGACAGTTATACGTTTAATCACAGAATTAGACTTGGATCTGCACTGTAGCGTGTGTGTGAAGTTCTTGAGAATTACCCTATCAGCACCTTGAATCTAATATACCCTTTTAGGGATAGATTTAAAGTAGGCCCGATACAGCAGAAACCACTAATTTTGAGAATTGCAAATTTGGGAATTGTTTTTCAACCCAGAACAAAAACTGTGCTTTGACGGACACTAAAAATAACTTGACCAGCTAAAACAGTACAGATTTGGATGAATATAAATGTGAGGCCTATTTTTTAGGCGCTGGGCGACAGGTATAGGTTTAATTAACAGAATTAGACTTGGATCTGCACTGTAGCGTGTGTGTTAAGTTTTTGAGAATTACCCTATCAGCACCTTGAATCTAATATACCCTTTTAGGGATAGATTTAAAGTAGGCCTGATACAGCAGAAACCACTAATTTTGAGAATTGCAAATTTGGGAATTGTTTTTCAACCCAGAACAAAAACTGTGCTTTGACGGACACTAAATAACTTGACCAGCTAAAGCAGTAATGACAGATTTGGATTAATATAAATGTGAGGCCTATTTTTTAGGCGCTGGGTGACAGGCTCAACTTGCCCCTGATGTAGTATATGGCCAAAAAATAACCACACTATTGATGGTTAAATGCACTTCGTGACAGGCTCAACTTGCCCCTGATGTAGTATATGGCCAAAAAATAGCTACACTATTGATGGTTAAATGCACTTGATGAAAGCTTGACCCTGATGTAGGATATAGCAAAAAATAACCACACTATTGATGGTTAAATGCACTTGGGTGACAAGGTCAGCTTGCCCCTGATGTAGTATATGGCCAAAAAATAACCAAACTATTGATGGTTTAATGCACTTAAAGAAAGCTTGACCCTGATGTAGGATATAGCAAAAAATAACCACACTATTGATGGTTAAATGCACTTGATGAAAGCTTGACCCTGATGTAGGATATAGCAAAAAATAACCACACTATTGATGGTTAAATGCACTTCGTGACAGGCTCAGCTTGCCCCTGATGTAGTATATGGCCAAAAAATAACCACACTATTGATGGTTAAACGCACTTGATGAAAGCTTGACCCTGATGTAGGATATAGCAAAAAATAACCACACTATTGATGGTTAAATGCACTTGGGTGACAAGGTCAGCTTGCCCCTGATGTAGTATATGGCCAAAAAATAACCACACTATTGATGGTTAAATGCACTTGATGAAAGTTTGACCCTGATGTAGGATATAGCAAAAAATAACCACACTATTGATGGTTAAATGTACTTGGTGGCAGCTTGTGCTGGCGCACAAGCAAGCCACAAAATGGCCGCCGATCACCCCAGAAAAAAGTGACTGAAAAACGCTCTGGGCACCCTAAAAACACTGAGCAATTGAATAGCAGCAGTTCAATGATCCACAGCTGTAGATCGATCACTGAATGAAGTCTTTTGGAGGAGTTAATCACTGCCTAATCTCGCCCTAACGTCGCAGCTGCAACCTCTCCCTACACTTGTATCAGCAGAGTGACGTGCAGCGCTACGTGACCCAAGCTTATATAGAGGCTGGGTCACATGCTGCACTGGCCAATCACAGCCATGCCAATAGTAGGCAAGGCTGTGATGGCCTCTTGGGGCAAGTAGTATGATGCTTGTTGATTGGCTGCTTTGCAGCCTTTCAAAAAGCGCCAAGAAAGCGCCGAACACCAAACTCGAACCCGGACTTTTATGAAAATGTTCGGGTTCGGGTCCGTGTCACGGACACCCCAAAATTCGGTACGAACCCGAACTATACAGTTCAGGTTCACTCATCCGTAATCATAACGGATCCTGGCGACAGTACTTTGTTTTCCGTCTTGCATAACGGAAACCAGACCAGATGGATCCGTTATACTTGCCCATAGACTTCTATTGTGACGTATCAAAGTGGAATGCCTCTTAAAGGTTTCCGTTTTTCATTCTGTCTGGGTATTCAGTTATAAATGGAGCCTATAACGGAAAGCCAGAACGCAAGTGTAAACCCACCCTTATTTGCTTGTATACAGTAATTTTGTAACTGGCAATTGATGGTGCGGGCAGCGGGTGAGAATGCAAGAACTGTGCCAATTTGCAACATAAAATGACAGCAAGTTGCAGAAAGGAAAACTACAACTCCCAGCAGGTCCTGAAGGTTTGCATCTGACAAGGCATGCTGGGAGTTGTACTTTCCAAGGGGAAAAGGCAATAAAATGTGAATAATATTTTTTTAATAGTATATTCAGTTATTACTGGAATATGGTTGGTATTACCTATCTAGCCTGAGACAGAGAGCGTGATGTGATGTCCACTGCCTCGGCTCTATCTGTCTTGCTGAGTTGCTCACAGGCAGTCTGGCAGGAGGCAGCTAACTGGGCACCCCGGCACACACTATAAACCCGCCGCTGCGCTCTGCCTGCAGACTCCAGGGCGCGGTGGGAAACCTTACTGGCTACGTGCCTGTGCTGCGTAGGGATGCTCTGTACGGAGAGCGCAGCGCAGGCACGTCACATATGAGGAGGCGGGACCCACCACGAGCAGCGCTGCGGGGAGTGGTCTGGACTCTGGACTCCGGAGAGGAGGCGCTGGGCACTGGCGGGCGGTGGCTATGGCAAGTGAAGTGGCGAGGTGAATGATCATAGCCTGGATCAGTCATCTGGCCACTTATGTGAAGTAGTCTGTCTGAGTCTGGAGACGTGACGTCAGCCGTCAGTGCTCATTGAAGTGGCAGGCAGCGGTGCTGGCCAGCGGGAGCTGCCTGCCGCACTCACTAATCATTATGAATAAAAATGCCAGGGGCCCACCGAGGGTTTACCCGGTTCCCCGGTGGGTCAGTCCGAGCCTGGGTATCTCAGAGGGCCTGAACCTCTTTAGGCCTGAAGTAAATATATCTTTGCACAAAAAGGCTGTATTTCAAATGCCTAATTAAAACCCCTGTATGTAGAGGTAGTATCTCACAGGGCTTGAACCTCTGTAGGCCTGAAGTAAATATATCTTTGCACAAAAAGGCTGTATTTCAAATGGCTGTATTTCAAATGCCTAATTCAAACCCCTGTATGTAGAGGTAGTATCTCAGAGGGTCTAGACCTCTGTAGGCCTGAAGTAAATATATCTTTGCACAAAAAGGCTGTATTTCAAATGGCTGTATTTCAAATGCCTAATTCAAACCCCTGTATGTAGAGGTAGTATCTCAGAGGGTCTAAACCTCTGTAGGCCTGAAGTAAATATATCTTTGCACAAAATGGCTGCATTTAAAATGCCTGATTCAAACCCCTGTTTGTAGAGGTGGTATCTCACAGGGCCTGAACCTCTGTAGGCCTGAAGTAAATATATCTTTGCACCAAATGGCTGTATGTCAAATGGCTGTATTTCAAATGCCTAATTCAATCCCCTGTGTGTAGAGGTAGTATCTCAAAGGGCCTGAACCAGTGTAGTTCTGAAGTAAATATATCTTTGCACAAAAAGGCTGTATTTCAAATGGCTGTATTTCAAATGCCTAATTCAAACCCCTGTATGTAGAGGTAGTATCTCAGAGGGCCTGAACATCTGTAGGCCTGAAGTAAATATATCTTTGTACAAAATGGCTATATTTCAAATGCCTGATTCAAACCCCTGTTTGTAGAGGTGGTATCTCACAGGGCCTGAACCTTTGCAGGCCTGAAGTAAATATATCTTTGCACAAAATGGCTGTATTTCAAATGACTGTATTTCAAATGCTTATTTAAACCCCTGTATGAAGAGGTGGTATCTCAGAGGGCCTGAACCTCTTTAGGCCTGAAGTAAATATATCTTTGCACAAAAAAAGGCTGTATTTCAAATGGCTGTATTTCAAATGCCTAATTCAAACCCCTGTATGTAGAGGTAGTATCTCAGAGGGCCTGAACCTCTGTAGGCCTGAAATAAATATATCTTTGCACAAAATGGCTGTATTTCAAATGGCTGTATTTCAAATGCTTATTTAAACCCCTGTATGAAGAGGTGGTATCTCAGAGGGCCTGAACCTCTTTAGGCCTGAAGTAAATATATCTTTGCACAAAATGGCTGTATTTCAAATGGCTGTATTTCAAATGCCTAATTCAAACCCCTGTATGAAGAGGTAGTATCTCAGAGGGCCTGAACCTCTGTAGGCCTGAAGTAAATATATCTTTGCACAAAATGGCTGTATTTCAAATGGCTGTATTTCAAATAGCTGTATTTCAAATGCCTAATTCAAACCCCTGTATGTAGGGGGGTATCTCACAGGGCCTGAACCTCTGTAGGCCTGAAGTAAATATATCTTTGCACAAAAAGGCTGTATTTCAAATGCCTAATTAAAACCCCTGTATGTAGAGGTAGTATAACACAGGGCTTGAACCTCTGTAGGCCTGAAGTAAATATATCTTTGCACAAAAAGGCTGTATTTCAAATGGCTGTATTTCAAATGCCTAATTCAAACCCCTGTATGTAGAGGTAGTATCTCAGAGGGTCTAAACCTCTGTAGGCCTGAAGTAAATATATCTTTGCACAAAAAGGCTGTATTTCAAATGGCTGTATTTCAAATGCCTAATTCAAACCCCTGTATGTAGAGGTAGTATCTCAGAGGGTCTAAACCTCTGTAGGCCTGAAGTAAATATATCTTTGCACAAAATGGCTGCATTTAAAATGCCTGATTCAAACCCCTGTTTGTAGAGGTGGTATTTCACAGGGCCTGAACCTCTGTAGGCCTGAAGTAAATATATCTCTGCACAAAATGGCTGTATTTCAAATGGCTGTATTTCAAATGCCTAATTCAATCCCCTGTGTGTAGAGGTAGTATCTCAAAGGGCCTGAACCAGTGTAGTTCTGAAGTAAATATATCTTTGCACAAAATGGCTGTATTTCAAATGGCTATATTTCAAATGCGTTATTGAAACCACTGTACAGGGAGCGCAGAATTATTAGGCAAGTTGTATTTTTGAGGATTAATTTTATTATTGAACAACAACCATGTTCTCAATGAACCCAAAAAACTCATTAATATCAAAGCTGAATATTTTTGGAAGTAGTTTTTAGTTTGTTTTTAGTTTTAGCTATTTTAGGGGGATATCTGTGTGTGCAGGTGACTATTACTGTGCATAATTATTAGGCAACTTAAAAAAAAACAAATATATACCCATTTCAATTATTTATTTTTACCAGTGAAACCAATATAACATCTCAACATTCACAAATATACATTTCTGACATTCAAAAACAAAACAAAAACAAATCAGTGACCAATAAAGCCACCTTTCTTTGCAAGGACACTCAAAAGCCTGCCATCCATTGGTTCTGTCAGTGTTTTGATCTGTTCACCATCAACATTGCGTGCAGCAGCAACCACAGCCTCCCAGACACTGTTCAGAGAGGTGTACTGTTTTCCCTCCTTGTAAATTTCACATTTGATGATGGACCACAGGTTCTCAATGGGGTTCAGATCAGGTGAACAAGGAGGCCATGTCATTAGATTTTCTTCTTTTATACCCTTTCTTGCCAGCCACGCTGTTGAGTACTTGGACGCGTGTGATGGAGCATTGTCCTGCATGAAAATCATGTTTTTCTTGAAGGATGCAGACTTCTTCCTGTACCACTGCTTGAAGAAGGTGTCTTCCAGAAACTGTCAGTAGGACTGGGAGTTGAGCTTGACTCCATCCTCAACCCGAAAAGGCCCCACAAGCTCATCTTTGATGATACCAGCATAAACCAGTAGTCCACCTCCACCTTGCTGGCGTCTGAGTCGGACTGGAGCTCTCTGCCCTTTACCAATCCAGCCACGGGCCCATCCATCTGGCCCATCAAGACTCACTCTCATTTCATCAGTCCATAAAACCTTAGAAAAATCAGTCTTGAGATATTTCTTGGCCCAGTCTTGACGTTTCAGCTTGTGTGTCTTGTTCAGTGGTGGTCGTCTTTCAGCCTTTCTTACCTTGGCCATGTCTCTGAGTATTGCACACCTTGTGCTTTTGGGCACTCCAGTGATGTTGCAGCTCTGAAATATGGCCAAACTGGTGGCAAGTGGCATCTTGGCAGCTGCACGCTTGACTTTTCTCAGTTCATGGGCAGTTATTTTGCGCCTTGGTTTTTCCACACGCTTCTTGCGACCCTGTTGACTATTTTGAATGAAACGCTTGATTGTTCGATGATCACGCTTCAGAAGCTTTGCAATTTTAGGAGTGCTGCATTCCTCTGCAAGATATCTCACTATTTTTGACTTTTCTGAGCCTGTCAAGTCCTTCTTTTGACCCATTTTGCCAAAGGAAAGGAAGTGGCCTAATAATTATGCACACCTGATATAGGGTGTTGATGTCATTAGACCACACCCCTTCTCATTACAGAGATGCACATCACCTAATATGCTTAATTGGTAGTAGGCTTTCGAGCCTATACAGCTTGGAGTAAGACAACATGCATAAAGAGGATGATGTGGTCAAAATACTCATTTGCCTAATAATTCTGCACGCAGTGTATGTAGAGGTAGTATCTCAGAGGGCCTGAACATCTGTAGGCCTGAAGTAAATATATCTTTGTACAAAATGGCTATATTTCAAATGCCTGATTCAAACCCCTGTTTGTAGAGGTGGTATCTCACAGGGCCTGAACCTTTGTAGGCCTGAAGTAAATATATTTTGCACAAAATGGCTGTATTTCAAATGACTGTATTTCAAATGCTTATTTAAACCCCTGTATGAAGAGGTGGTATCTCAGAGGGCCTAAACCTCTTTAGGCCTGAAGTAAATATATCTTTGCACAAAAAGGCTGTATTTCAAATGGCTGTATTTCAAATGCCTAATTCAAACCCCTGTATGTAGAGGTAGTATCTCAGAGGGCCTGAACCTCTGTAGGCCTGAAGTAAATATATCTTTGCACAAAATGGCTGTATTTCAAATGGCTGTATTTCAAATAGCTGTATTTCAAATGCCTAATTCAAACCCCTGTATGTAGGGGGGTATCTCACAGGGCCTGAACCTCTGTAGGCCTGAAGTAAATATATCTTTGCACAAAAAGGCTGTATTTCAAATGGCTGTATTTCAAATGCCGAATTCAATCCCCTGTGTATAGAGGTAGTATCTCACAGGGCCTGAACCAGTGTAGTTCTGAAGTAAATATATCTTTGCACAAAATAGCTGTATTTTAAAAGCCTGATTCAAACCCCTGTTTGTAGAGGTGGCATCTCACAGGGCCTGAACCTCTGTAGGCCTGAA